>NC_051157.2:160987245-161026828 GCF_013339745.2 Dermacentor silvarum | reverse complement strand
ATGCGCGCGCATCCTGTCGTTTGTGCAACTACCTCATTGTACGACGTAGAAACTGTTCCATTTGAAAGGTATACGGAATTGGATACTTCATAACACTCGACAAACTGTGCGGTGTTTCTTATTACACAATAGTTTTATGTGACTTTTGGTTACGTCATATTCTCTACAGCTTCACAACATTATTGGAAGGCTGGAACACAGTGGGCTGGGCTGGAGGCTTTGTGGGTTAGGTGCGTATAATTACTAGCAGCCGTTACGTTCTCTATGAGCTTTTCCGCTACAGGGACCAATAGCTGCTCGGATAACCCGCCTCAGAAAGACGAGTATCAAGGCAGTCTCCAAAAGATATTTAAGTTCGTCCTACTATTAGTTTTTATGTAGGGTAATGTATAAAATGGTCATGATGGCTTTGCAATAATTGTTGACAGTTTGCGCTGCTGTATGTATCTTCGCTCCTTGCTTCTGTTCGTGTCTTTTACGCACAACGTTATACGAACTGTAGCATCGCTCTTCGTTTTGGTGCGGTCGGCTCGAGGAAGATAGGAGATGAAGTCTGGCGCGCGTGGTATCCGTTTGTTCCCCGATCTTTTTGTTTTTGCCAGTATGAAGTTTTAAAATTTTACTATGTAACATGGCTGAACGCGTCGCTCCTTTACCAGCACTACTAATGGCACACCACACGCCCAATATAAGCAGACACTTTTATATTTTCACTTAGAATTTTAGCGCATTTCGCAATTGTGTGTCACCGTAGGAAACAAAAGCCCCCTTAATACGCCTTCATCAACCTTATACCAACCTAATCTAGCTTAATCTACCTTAATCAGCATTAATCCGCACTAGTCCTTCTTAATCCTCCTTCATCCACCTTAGTCGACCTTAATCCACCTTAACGCACCCTAATTCACCTTAATCAGCGCCTGATCACCCTTAATCCACCTTAATACTCCTTCATCTACTTTTACCACCTTAGTCGACCGTAATCCCACCTGAATTCAACAGAATCTTCTTAATACACCCTAGTCGACCTTAAAACAGGCTTCATCCACACTAACCCACCCACAATAATCCTCCATCCACCTTAAGGCATATTGATTATAGACCGTGACGTAATAGTCATCCATCACTGGTTTTGACACTTGTGTAAGAAACTTGCATACATAGGCTAATCTGGAATAAATTTTGGCGACGCGGCTTTTTTCTACGAACCCTGTCGCCGCACGCACTTTTGGTGAGAACCTAGTCATTTACAGCTTCGCTGTAAAAATCCCCAGCATCAAACCTTCAGAACCACTATAGTGAACTTTATTTTTATACGACAGCTTCTCCTTGAATCGTAATAAATTGTTTCTTCCCTGCATGATTTCGTTTTTACCTCTTAGGTTGTTACTTATCTGTTAACATAATAGCACCCGATAAACACAAGGACCCTAACATGGAGGCCAGCAGGCTGCACGTTACCAGATTCACGTGAACCCACACAGCTCCCCATTTTCACTCCTACACTGTGTCACTTACCTTCAGTGTGCTGCCATCTCGAAGTTCAGTCCGTCATTATACATTACGTTCTGCCTAAGAGACCAAGAAAGTAGGTATAAATAATCGATGAAATTATTATGCTCGCATCTCGGACTCAAGTAGCGTCGTTGACATTAAATTTGTGAACATCGTGATAAACGTTATAGAGCTAGGTGCCTGGTGGCGAAAATCTGTCCTTTCAACATTCTATAAATGCACAACTTGCACAAAAAAGTCGCAGTTTTCGCCCGAAAGGCGAGCATCAATTGAGACAGCAAATTAGTAGAGAGCTATTCGGAGTAGGGATAGTAGTTTTATCGGCGGCATAAACTTGGACACGTCCCGCTTACTAACTGAATTAACAAGCGTAGTGTCATCGCGCACAAGCAAACATGAATAGATCACACTGAATGACCGCAGACAACGACTGTCAAAACGCTGGCAGCAAGCGCAGCCGCCGCAGCGGGCGAAGGTTCGTGCGTTCTATCGCTTCATAGGAAACTGAGCGGCGGATGCACAGGGCATACAAAGGTCAGAGCCTTGTGGAGATAAGAGACTGTGCGGGCGACGGCCGCAACACAGTTCTTTGCAGAGTAGAAGCTGCGCCCCCCCCCCTCCCTCCCGCTCTGCCTTCCCGCTTTCTTGCTTTCGCGTGGGAGATTGAGTGGCAAGTTGCTAGATACTCCCGGCTGCAACATAGGCCTTTGGTGCCGGGGCACAGCGTCGCCCCGCCTCCCCCTCCCTCCAATACCCCCACGGCCTTTCGCGCGACGGTCGCGTTTGCTTTCCTCCGTGCGTTCGCGCTCCGTGATAGCGCCGGGTGTTCGCTCTCCGTGATAGCGCGCGTCCCCCGCGCGCTTTCGCTTGAGCATACGGCGCGCGGCGACGATTTTATCGCCCTTGGAATCTATACAGAACCTCACGGCGACGGCGATGGCAGAAATCCGGTTGAAGTGTCGATATAATTGCTATCGCAATAAAAACGACAAGCATAGTTTTGCATGTGTTGTGCATAATGTGCAAAGAAAAAGGCTCGATATACTTACTCTGACATACTTCCTGGACTTCACTTAGCAGCTTTTCTATTAAATGGAGAAGTATAAGGCAAGAAGAATAAAAACGTTAAAGGACTCTGATCAGACGATGCTCATCCCTGGTTGTATTAAGCCTTAACCCTGTTTAGTATGCATCTTAACATAGAAGAAATGGGAAAAGATAATGAGAGGCTTCTTATATAATACCACAGAAAAACACCGTATATAATTTTTGGGTGTTTTCTTTATGCGTGTATGTGGAACATTACTGTGTACTTCCGACATTCGTGGACTGTTTCAGCTGCAACTTTCCGAGGAAGACATTCACTTTCCATGTTACAAGTTGTTATTTTTTTACGCTATTATTACTACAATATTGTTTTATTGTTCTTCCCCAGTATTTATTACTGCAAATTATTTAATAGGAAAATAAAGAGTTCGAGGCGTCGCCTGCAAGTACCGGCAGTTAGTTCCTATTTATATACCGGGTGTTCAAAATTAAGCTTTACGGAATTTTTTAATCGCCTATGGCAGGTAGCATAATTCTTATCGTTGAGTTGGGCTACACGACCAGGCGGACATTAGTAGCACGAGAAATCGAAACAAATATTCAACTAATGAACAAAAATTTACTAATGAACTTTTTAATTCTATATATAAAGTGGCCTCAAAGTAAATTCAAGGACAATCCCGTGATTTCGCTCGTAGCCCCCAATATCTATTGTCGTGTACTGTGTGTGGGCATGAAGGGCAAGTTTTGCCATTATCTTCCTCTGATGTATATGTAAACTCCGTTTTGTCCTACCAACGAAGGCGTCTTGATGAAATAGACTGGAAAACCGTTTAGAGATGACCAAATAGCTGCCTTATCAAATCAGCGCAGGAAACAAGGCAAGCGATTGAAAACCAGCCATAGCTGGGCTAACAAATCACAGGTCTCGCTAAATTGATGAATAAAACATGTTTGGAATGTCTTTATTGCTTGCGTGTGCTCTCAGTGCAATCTCCAGTATCACAAGGGCTTCGATTCTGGTAACGCCCAAAATATACCATTTGCGAAGCATTGTCTGCATTGCGGCAATCCCTCCCATGTTTTCACTGGCATAGCAATCTCGCGCAGCGATTTCGCTCTGCGAGAAAATAACAGCTCCCAGAGATCAGAAGGAACACCGGATACGAGTCACGCAGTGATTCTCCAAAGCCGGCCATGTCCTTGCGATGGCCTGGAGTGACTCGAATGCCTGATGCACGCCACAAAATCGAACTGCCCATACATAAGACAAAAAGAAAGACGTACTCGGTGCGGCAGAGAGTGGTAGGCAATATTCTGCGCGCGTAAAGTATTCATCGAAACTATCGTGCAGCCGGGCAATCGGATAAATGTTTCCTTGGAGAAAGCAGGGATACCCGTTCGTGCCATGCCTGTTTAGAGTCCCGCATTTCTACTGTATTCCCTGTTCCTCGCGTGCCATCAGTGAAGGAAAATGTTCTCCTTAACCGAAATCACACTCAGCCTAGGGAAGCACAACGGAAAGGCTTGTAAAAATTAAAAAAAAAATTTGCTCAGAACATTGTTGAACGTTTGTTCGTGTCATGGTATATAATGTATATGCGTATGTAACGTTGTCTCCAAATAATGAACAAGATGAATTGCTTCACAGCTGTTCTTAGATAATGTTGAGCAGGGGAGACGCATTGCGCAGTCCTATTTCAGAAATCCTGAATTCTATCCTGAGAACAAAGAAATGTAACAGTAATAGTCCATTTATTTATTCTTCGATACAACAAAAAAGATATAGCAAACTGAAGTAAAAGACTAAGAGGTTGCATAGACTTATTTATGGTGGCGGGGGGGGGGGGGGCGGCGAAGGGGGCACTTGTCAGAAGCATGGGGGCGGCACATTCTGCCAATTGCCTCCCCCCCCCCCCCCTCCGCTTTGGAACACGCTTGCCAAGTCCAGCAAAACTACAACTGAAGCTAAATTTTCTTACTTATTAGAGTGCCAACGTAAGTAATGCATTTCTTTACTAAGTATTCCCTGCTTGGACAGCTAGGATTTTTTTTTGTGCCTCCTCGGGATGCGCTGGAGCGTACCACGCGCAGGACTCGCAGTACACGCTCGCCTTGCGTAGGCGCGGCACTGGGCAATTCCCGCTCTAACAAATGTCACCTTACGCTACTTGCATGATGCCCAGTTTTTTGGTACCGCTATATCCATATTTAAAAAAAATTGTCGCAGCTTCACCCTAAAGGCGAAGCATCAATTGCGATAGCAAATTAGTAGAGAGCTATACGGAGTAATGATAGTAGTTTTATCAGCTGTATAAACTTCGACATGCAGCATCACCAGCCACACGCACAAGTGTTGTCGACGCCGTCGGAGCTTTATCCGCGTTCGCGCCGAACGCGCGTGGCGTTGGTGACTGTTGCCGGTGCCTCTGGGGGCGGCTCGGAGGTTTTCGACGAGATCAGAATGGGACACTCGTCGAGCAGCGTCGGAAATATTACCTACCTTCTCGCCTCGCAACGTTTTTATATAAATACGCATTTGGTGCCGCAGCTAAACGTCGCCTCCCCTCCCTCCCTACCGTCCCCCCACGGAATTTCGCGCCACACAAGAAGTCGCGTTTGCTCTCTATATATGATGATTGTAACGGAGGACAGAGACGCAGCCCTTCAGGGAGCACGGCGCAGAACGCGCGTTTGCTCTCCGACGTGCGTTCGCTCCCCGTGAAAGCGCGCGTCCCTCGCGCTATTTCCCTCGCACATACAGCGTCTGGAGCGCGGCGACGATTTCATTGCCGTTGACGTCATACGGAACCTCACGGCAACGGCGACGACGACGGCACAAATCCGCCTTGCAGTGTCCATATAATTGCCATCGCAATAAAACACAATCAGCTTGCTACATTTAACTTGCGGGCGAGGAAGGGGTTCGGATAAAGTATATATTCAGCCGCGCCCAACGACTGGTGTGCCTTACAGCATGCAATCTTTCAATAATCCAGTGCGGTAACTGTTGAACTCCGTCCAGAGATATCCTACATAGCGTTGCAGTCTCAGTATCTTATTACCATAAAGATCTAATCAACCTTCGTACAGGTGTGACTGTCGCGTTTCATTGTGTAATCACGAATTATTGTAGAGATTTTCATGAAGATGACCTTGGTCGAACGTGCAGAGTGATTTCAATACCAAAAGAACACTGAATTGAATTTTTTCTAAAGGCTTGTGTCATTTCTGACCAGGTAGATTTCATTTACAGGCTGTTTCTAAGAGCTGCACTATTTGTTATATTCACGGTGTCCCAACTATCATGCACCAAGATTTAAAAATGCGCAAATGCCATGTAGCTGGACACAACCAACGTAATGTTGTTTGCTGTCTTCTATAGATAATAACATTATTTGTTGTATTCCGCCTAATTACATATTTAGTCCTAATTTTTATGCAACTTCTCAGATTACATGAAAAGTGTCAATGACAAAATTGTAGAGCAACGTGAAACACTCCTGATACATTTTTCTGTTGCTCAGTACGTGTTACATAAAAGTGCTTCTACCAAGCGTGAAAAAAGCCCGCGAATACCCGCAAAGTGCCTCGAGCGGCCAGTCGCGCGGCAAGTTTTTCCATGTGTTTTTGGGCATTATACGAGACTCATAGCTTGTTTCTCCGGCCTCATCGTGGAGCTAAACAAGTCATCTTGTTTATATCTGGGGAAAACAAGGGGCATGGTATGGGTATTGTGTAGGTAATGTTCTAAATCGGTGGGTTAAATGCACCTTTTTTAATAGAATACGTATGGAAGTGGTCCATAGCGTTATTAGTCTGGTTGACGAGTAGTGTAAAACTTAGATGTCTATGCTGTCATAGTTACAGCTACAACTGAGGTCAAATTTTGTGAACGTAGGGGGAACAACGTGCCAGGTTTAGGTGTGATGGCAAATTCGTCTTGATAAAATACAGCTTTAAAAATTATAAGCAAGTATTCGAAAGTATCAAACTGCTGGTATTAGCTAGGTTTCCCAATGAACCACGAGAACTCTGCGCTTCAGGAGCCAGATTCACACGAAGCTTTTCTTTCGTAAGTGGCCCTGGCATTGTCCGGCCGCCCCAGATAATAATATGTCTTGCATCCGGATTGTATGAAATTCTTTCTTACGAATAATTCTAGCGTAAGAAGTTTTTGCGCATTCGGGCTCACATATACTTTGAAAGAATAGGCAGCATTTTAAGTACAAATGTGTCGCGCAGTTTAACATTTCTGGCTTATTTAGAAGCGTTACGATTAATTATTGAACCCTCATTTTTATACATTTTCATGCGTGATATATTACGTTCTTATTACTGTTTTAGCGTAGAATCTACAAAAAAAAGCCCGAAGGGATCACGAACGGGACAGGCACCTGGTTAAGTTCGCCTGCTGTCCTCACTGATCGAGAGGAGGCTGCTTCGTTATGTTTGGTGACTGTAAGGAGCAAGTAATGGGTGTTGTGTAGGTAAAGTTCTAAATATATGGGTAATTGGGGCTTTCAGAATAAATTACTTATGCAAGTCCTCTAGAGTGTATTGAGCGTGTCTAACAAGCGGGGAAGAATTGTGCCCGCTGCCCTGGCAGGAATTATAAGGCCAGCAATACCAAATGTAGCGACATTTGGAAGCAGGCTATCGAAGCTATCAGTGCGAAGTGAAATGCGGTTGGATCAAACACAGCCTTTGTAAAATATTTATTCTTCAAATGTTATTACCTGTGACATGACAGCTATCAGCTATGCTTGCCAGTGGGCTGACATAGCTGTAGGTTACAACAAGTTTCGTATATCGTGGGAAGGGTAGGGGGGTCATGGTAAGTGCATTGTGCGACACAATGTTTACGTTCCTGTTCCATTTATAAGTGAAGGAGGGAGGACACAACAGTAAATGTTATGGCGAAGTAACAATTGCGTTGATGAATTACTGTCTTTTTAAGGATTCTTAACAAGAAGGGCTCTAAAGTATCACATGGGGACAAGTTTCAAAAGGAACAGTAATATACGGGCAACTTTTAAACAATGCGATACAGTTACAGGAAACTGAAACATTTACGGCAACTGCACAGAAAAAACAGCTTCGCTGGAAATTCTCGAAAGTCGCACAAATCTGCTGTCTTTTTTTCTTGTGAACATTGCAAGCCATTTCTGGTGATTGTACTTCATTGGCAATAGTGTTACCCAAACTAGCGATACATTTATGATGTAGACTTAAATACCAAGTACAATTCTTTGTTTAAATATTAAAATTCTTTGTAGCAAATACGTACTTTTTATGCGCGCTGCACTGCAGCTACTGGGCGGGATCAGGGACCACTGTGAGGCACTCATTGCCTTTTGTACGTGTATCATCTTGAGATTTTGTGTAGTTGCAAGAAATAAATGGACATTCAAATAATTTTCCCGGCCCCCATGATTCATCATGTGTGACTGATAAATATATGTGTCTGTAAAATATAAAAATTACTGACAGACGCATGTTCAGGATGTATCATTTGGGGTAATTGTAATTCGCAATATATATACATACATATATATATATATATATATATATATATATATATGTGTGTGTGTGTGCTCTAAGACCCACATTTATTCATCGCTAGTCATAGGAGGAATATCTGTATCTTCTTCATCACTACTGCAAATGCGCATATATGACTTTCATTCGCAGTAGTGATGAACAGGATAGAGAGATGCCTTCTCTGACTAGCGATGTATAAATGTGGGTCTTAGAACACATGACCAGGGAAAAAGCTGCTGGAGCAGGTAGAATGGGGAGCTTTAGTATAACGGAAAACGATTACGTTAGCGTTAGCGTGCGACGCAATGCTGACGCAAAGAAAGGCTGCTCTGCGCGGTACAAGGTAGTGTTTTAGGATAGCGGAACGGAGCAAAACGCTAACGCTAACGCAAATACACTTGGGCACCATCTCGAGGTGGATACAGCAAACTTGACCGAACCCTCTCGTTAAGCCTACCCCGCCGCTAATCGAGAACGTATATCGAAAACAACGCCCATTTTTCAGCTGTACGCCACTGTCGAAGCATCATCACACAAATCTAAAGCAAACACGAGCATTAGTGGGGAACGAATGAGCCGAACAGTGCAGACCAACGACTCGCTAGATCCGAAGTGGACGGCTCTCGCTTCAAAAGGCGCCGCCATGTTACCCTACGTACGGAATTCCTTGCGTGCGTTAGCGTTGAACGCTATATTCCGGAAATAGCGTACGTACGTAAGAGTTCTGGCTACATTTACGTTCTGCGCATGCGCAGTTTGCAGCACGAAACGCTAACGCAAACGCTAAATCCTTGCGTTTTCTGTTTTTCCCTATACTAAAACTCCCTAATAACAGTCGATTTCATTAAAGACGGATGAGATATCATACTAAAAAAACTTGCGGCTCTTTATACGCAATGCCTCACGACTTCAAGTGTACCAGAAAGCTGGAAGAACGCCAACATTTACCTAATCCATAGGAAGGGAAACGTTAAAGAATTAAAGAATTATACAACCCATTAGCTTACTTGCAGTATTGTATAAAATATTCGCCAAGGTAATTTGCAATAGAATTAGGGCAACACATGACTTCAGTCAACCAAGAGAACAGGTTGGCTTTAGGAAGGGACATTCTATGATGGATCATATCAATTTGACCATGTCAATCAAGTAATCGGGAAATCTGCCGAGTACAATCAACCTCTCTATATTATAGCTTTCCTAGATTATAAACAGGCATTTCATTCAGTAGAGATACTAGCAGTCATAGAGGCATTGCGTAAGCAACGAGTACAGGAGGCATACGTGAATGTCTTGCCAAATATCTACGATAATTCCACAGCCACCTTGGTTCTCCACAAGAAAATTAGAAAGATACCATTCAAGAAAGAGGTCAGGCAAGGAGACACAATCTCTCCAATGCTATTCACTGCATGCTTAGAAGTACTCAAGCTCTTAGACTGGGAAGGCTTAGGAGTGAGGATCAACGGCGAATATCTCAGCCACCTCGGGTTTGCAGATGACAATATCCTATGCAGCAACAATTGGTACGAATTACAGCAAATGATTGATGGAGCTTAACCGAGAAAGTGTAAGAGTGGTGTTGAAGATTAATACGCAGAAGGCAAAGGTAATGTTCAATAGTCTGGCAAGAGAACAAGCACTCAGGATCGCCAGTCAGCCTCTAGAGCGTGTAAAGGAGTACATTTATCTAGGTCAATTACGCACAGGAGATCCTGATCATAAGAAGGAAATTACAGAAAAATAAAATTGGGTTGAGTGCATACGGCAGGCATCGCCAAATCTTGACGGGGAGCTTACCACTGTCGTTGAAAAGAAAAGTGTACAGTCATCGCATTCTAGCGTTTACAAAGAGCTGGAAAACAAGTTAAGGGCCATGCAAAGAGCGATGGAACGAAACATGTTAAGCCTAACGTTAAGATATAGGAAGAGAGCGGTGTGGATCAGAGAGCAAACGGGGACAGCCGATAATCTAATTGAGATTAAGAGAAAGAAATGGAGCTGAACGGGCCATGTAATGCGTAGGACGGACAACCGATGTACCATTACACTTACAGAATGGATACCAAGAGAATGGAAGCGCAGTCGTGGATGGCAACAAACAAGGTGGCGGGATGAAGTTAGGGAATTTGCAGGTGCAAGTTTGCACTCAGATATTTCCTCAGCAATCAGCAGAAGGCAGGGGTAATTGGAGATCGAAGAAGCCTTCGTTCTGCAGTGGACATAATTATAAGTGGATGATGATCATATATATATATACATATATTTATATATCAACCGCCACTGCAAAACGAAGGCCCCTCCCTTCGATCTCCAACACACACACACACACACACACACACACACACACACATATATATATATATATATATATATATATATATATATATATATATATATAAAATCATCCGCCTATATGTCCACTGCAGAACGAAGGAATCGTATATTATTCGCATATTGAACGCACTCTGAATAACTACAGGCCTATTTGTATTCTTTCATTTTTTTGTAAAATAATTGAACGACTAGTTCATACACGTTTATCATCCTATCTAGCAAAATTTAATCTACTATCACCTAAACAGTATGGCTTTCGGCAGGGTTGCTCAACTGAGCTTGCGCTTCTAACCTTCACCGATAAAGTCAAGAAGGCAATCGACCAAGGCTTGCTGGTTGGAAGTGTATTTATAGATTTAACGAAAGCTTTTGACACCATTAATCACCAAATTCTTATAGATAAACTTGAATCTTACGGCATAACAGGCCCGCCACTTCAGTTTATTTCTAGCTATCTAACCAATCGTACTCAAGTTGTTCAGATTGACGGCAAACTGTCATCTGTTAAGAACATAAATCAAGGCGTTCCTCAGGGCTCGATTCTAGGCCCACTACTGTTTCTCCTATTTATTAACGACCTACCTAACGTTTTGACAACTACCGACTGTATATTATATGCAGACGACACGACTATTTTTACTTGCGCTAATAATGTCGACGAGCTACAACGAAATGGTAACGTTG
This sequence comes from Dermacentor silvarum, assembly GCF_013339745.2. Lineage (NCBI taxonomy): Eukaryota > Metazoa > Arthropoda > Arachnida > Ixodida > Ixodidae > Dermacentor > Dermacentor silvarum. Next base: position 161,015,701 of record NC_051157.2, on the reverse strand, counting down.
ATCTGCATAACATAACTTCCTGGTGTCGAATGAACATGTCGTGCATCAATCCACTAAAAAAGTTTTTATGGTTTTTCATTCCTTCCCGACACTAATTTCGAAATCTATATCTGTATGTCTCGACAACAACCTAATACCAATATCTGATAGCACAAAGTTTCTAGGCGTAGTTTTAGACAGGCACCTGGAATTCAATCTTCACGCGCAGTCGCTTGTCCGTAAGATTCTTTTGGAATACGCGCCATAATCAAAACTCGCTCATATTTTCAGCCACACATTATCCATTCCCTTTATCATGCACACATTCACAGTCATTTATATTTCTGCATATCAGCGTGGGGTAACACATACTTCGCACACCTCAGCCAACTTCAACGCCTGCAAAATCAGGCGCTTCGACTCATGACTTTCAGTCATTTCGAATCCAGTGCAACGTCACTTTATTGCAGTTTAAACATTCATCCTCTTCATCAGCTCTTACAGTTTAAGTTAACAATCATGATGTATAAGTTATTTCGTAATATTGCACATATAGATGGCTTTGTCATTGAAACTTTTGTAAATACTAACGTTACTAGGTTCTCTGAACTCGATAACCGCCTTTTACCTAAAGTGCGCACCAACTATGGTGAAGTTAACTACCATATTTGCGGGAATCAATCTGTGGAATTCTATTCCATATACCATTAAATTATCACCCACAGTACATATATTCAAGAACCAAGTTAAGAAATATTTTTTACAACTCTCTTCATCCTAACAACAGACTTTTGTGATTGTAAAAATAATAATTGACGTAGCTATAATACATGGTATATTACCCTTATTTTTATTGTATTGTAAACTTGAATTGCTTGTTTATTACAGAAGTTTTCTTTGCCATTTTTTTGTCTTACTAAACAGCCTTATATTCTTGTTTTTCGCACTATTGCTTATTTTTTTTAATTTGTGAAATCACCCTAACCAATGCTTGATCTATATCTCGTTTTTTTTTATTTTGTTCATGTATGGGAGTCCCCCTGACAGTTTTTAACTTTGGGACTCCCTGTGTATATACTAATTATGTATGCACTTCTCTGTAAAACTGACATCGTTGATGAATAAACTTGAAACTTGAAACTTGTTTTCCCGGAAAAGATGTGCAAAGTTGGGGGTGGGTTTATTATGCGGGGTAAAATTTTGAGTGATCTTCTTTCCGCGATCAACACTAAAATTGTCGCAGTTTCGCCCGAAAGGCGCACCATCGATTGCCATAGAAAGTGCGTAGACAGCTATACGAAGTAAGGATAGTAAATTTATCGGCCGTATAAACTTGCAAAGTAATTTAACCAGCATTGTGTCAGCAAACACAGTCAAGCATGAACCAATCACACTCTATGACTACGGATACTCTATCAAAACGCTGGCGTGAGGAAGCGTGGCGGCAACAGCAAGCGAAGTGACCTTCGTGAAGTGTATCGCTTCAACGTAAACATAGCGGCGGCAACGGAAGGCGCAAAAACCGCTGTCGCACTTAGACTCAGCCTCCGACGCAGATTGCTTTCAAGATAGGGCGCGCGCAGCCGCGCAATGTGCAGTTGCTGCGCCTCTTCCTCCCTCCCCTCCAACTGGCGCCATGTGCACGACTTTTCCTGATGCCTTTCTTCCCCGATCTAGGTAACTTTCTGTAAGTTACTTCCCCGATAGGTAACTTTCTGCTTTACTGTGGAATACCAATACAGCTGTGGAATCTTTGTAGATATTTCTCAAGATACTCACGTATGCCTCCTGTACTCCTTGATTACGCAATGCCTCTATGATTGCTCGTATCTCTACTGAATCAAATGCCTTTTCATAATATATATGAAAGCCATATAGAGAGGTTTCTTGCACTCCGTCGATTACTCGATTACCTGATTGATGACATGGATATGATCCAATGTAGAATATCACTTCCTGAAGCCAGCCTGTTCTCTTAATGGATTGAAGTCAACGGTTGCCCTGATTCTATTAGAATTATCTTGGTGAATATTTTATACAGTATCGAAAGCAAGCTAATATGCCTATAACTTTTCAGTTCTATAACGTCGCCCTTCTTATGGATTAGTATAATGCTGGCGTTCTTCCAGTTCTCTGGTGCACTTGAAGCCGTGAGGCATTGCGTACAGACTTTTCAAGCATGATATCTCTTCCGTCTTTTATTAAATCGACTGTTTCCCAACAGATTTTCCCTGGATAATGTCTTGCAAGGCCTTTCTAACTTCATCACCAGATATAGAAGGAGCCTCTGCATGCATATATATATATATATATATATATATATATATATATATATATATCATCGTGATCACTACATCAAATGAAAGTAGCTTGGCTGCTCTGGGTGCTGTAAAAATCAGCATGGCTGTTTTTACTATGTCATAGGAATTGCTTATGTTATTAGCCTGCTTATCTTTCCGTGCATACATCTTGCCGTGTCCTAAGCCAAGATTTCTTCTGACTGATTTCATGCTGCGTGCATAATTTACGGCTTCCTCAATATTTCCCACGTAATAATTGCGAATATACTTTATTTTCTTCTTGTTTTTCAGTTTTGACAGTTGACTTGGTATGCACCAAAATTGGCATGGGATGACAAGAGTGAATGATGAACATAAATGATAGGTCATGACATGCGTGTCATGTAGGTCATGAAAGAGCCGCAAACGTCTTGGTGCTGTCATGGTCATTTCTTTTACTTGGTATGTACCAAAATTGGTATAGTATGACAAGAGTGTATGATGAACATAAATGATAGGTCATGACATGAATGTCACGACATGCGTGTCATGTAGGTCATGAAACAGCCGCCTACGTCTTGGTGCTTTCGTGGTCGTTTAGTTTAAGTTGGTAGGCTTCCCGCGCACTGCTTCGCGTAACATTGATTCCCACAGGGCGTGTGATCTGCCGGCTTTTCTTGAGAAGCCGAGCCTTAGATACGGTATCCTTGTGTTATGTCTTTGGTTTACATCTGTTACTGTAGAGAGATTGAAGCAGAGATCGCTTCATGTACTCCATTTCTCGATTTTATTCTGCATAAAAAAGCTACGAATAATTGATATTACAAAAATAATAAATAGGCTTATAAATAAATGACAACATAGATAATGACAATGATGGCTAGCATGCAGCAAAGGAGAGTCTACCACAAATATCTGTAAAATTTTTACTCTTTATCCGTTCATTCAATAGTCCTCGTCAGATCTTGTAGGGCAAAAGGTTTGTGCCTTGCTGTCTCCCGGTTCGCGCTCGAACAAGCAACATCAAGTATGATTCAAGACGACAATTTTGGCTATTCAGGAAGTACTTAGACATCAAACAAGACAAGGGTCTACCGGCAGAATACCCGTCGACTAGAACATAATAAATGAGTTACACGAAGAACATAATAAATGAGTTACACGAAGAACATAATAAATGAAGGATTCCCCGTACGCAGACATACAGGAGACACCAGCCACGCAGAAAAATGAAATATTCGCATGCAAAAGATTAGCTCAAGGAGTGAAACAAAAAGCCGATAAGCAGAAATATTCCGTCTGGTTGAGGGCACCGACACAGCAAGAAGTGCAGGACTTCGGAGGGAAATGATGGGGTGTAGTTCCTAAAAAATTACAGCAGAACTCAACTCACGATGACTGTGGACAGTACTGCGGATATCAATCGAGCAATGTTGCGACATACCGTATTCCTGAAGTCCCACTTTTACCACTACAGCACGTGTAGTACGTGGCGATTCTGAGACTTTCAATGATTCGACTATATGCTACATACTCCGATATCGTCCCACTTTGCTATGGCACTCGCTTGCCAAGGTCACCCATGAGCATGAAGACATTACGACGACTGTATGACGCCAACACAGTGACGATGGAATGAGGAAGAAGGAATTATATCGATGAAACGACAAAGGCGTATAACGACGACGGCATGACGACATAGTATACATGTCGATTCTGAAGTTATCACGATGGTATAACGACGACAGGGTGACAACGAGGAGATGAGGACAATGAGATTACGACGATGGTGTCACAACGACTGTATGTCGACAACCGGTTGAAGAAGCGAGAATGACGACGATCGCGCGACCAAGACGGCATGGCAAACGATGGCATCACGACTGATGCCTGACAGCATCTTGCGTGACAACGACGCAATGGCGACGACGTCGATGGATCGACGATGGGTGTTTGACAACGACAGCACGATGACAATAGGATGAAGATACTGACGTGATGACGATCGTCAATCAACAGCGTGGCGAAGATGGCCTGTCGACAATGGTATGGTGACGAATGCATGACGGTTCTTCTTCTTTATTGGGTTTTACGTGCCAAAACCAGTTCCGAGTATGATGCACGCCGTAGTGGAGGGCTCCGGATTAATTTTGACCACCTGGGGTTCTTTAACGTGCACTAAAACGCAAGCACACGGGAGTTTTTTTTTTTTTTTTGCATTTCGCCTCCATCGAAATTCGGCCGCCGCGGCCGGGATCTCGTGCTCAGCAGTGCTACGCCTTAGCTGACTGAGCCACCGCGGAGGGTAAAATGCATGACGATGATTGTTTGATGATGATGCAGTTTTGACGATGGTAAGGCAACGATATTAAGATAATGGGATTACGACGGGTGTATGATGAGAATGGCGTGACGATGCCTGTATCACGAAACCTACCTAATGAGGATGGCTTGACGACAAACGGCAGGAAGAGAGTCGGAAGACATAGCTGGATGGACGATTCTGGGACGACCACGATGGATTCATTATGACGGCCTGATAATGAAGGAATGAGAGCGAAAGAATGATGACAGCATGATAAGGAAGCCATAATAACGATTGAATGGCGACAGTGGTTACAATAGAAAATCTTTGAGGACGCTTAAGCTTCGCCTTTAAGAGCGGAAAGCGATAGCATTCAAGGATGACTGACTGCTTCTCATGCTTCCAGACAACTGCAGCTTATGTAACTGTAATGTTTACCGGGAAGCGCTGGCGGTGAACGCTATGCACGGAGGCGAGCTTTCTGGGAGAAACCCGGCCTATTGCATGGGCCCAACCCGGTGATTGTGCACGGCGGTGCCAAAAAAAAAACTACATAATTTTCAAGTTTCCCTTATTGGTTCGCACTTTTTAATACGTCAGTCTGAGAAGATTTCACATGAAAGGCATGCGCTGTGCGTGTTTTGTTTCATGACATTTGTCTGTGGGCTGTCGTTCTCAAAATTTCTAGGAATAACTTTGTGAAGAATGTAAGACAAGGTACGAGCAACTTTAGTGATAGAATGGTGTGCCAATATAACCCGCTTATATACCGCATGTCATATAGCAAGGCATGGCATGTACGTATACCTATAATGCGGAAATGTTGGCTCACGGGAGGCTGGCGCCGACGCCAACACCGGATTTTCTGCGACATGGGACCCTTAACGCTATCGCTGTTAATATACAGCGTGTCCCAACTACCATGCACCAAGATTTAAAAAAAGAGCAATTGCGTTACTAGAAGAAAACCTAGTGCATATGGTTTCCAGTGCAGTTGAGTAACCACCAGCAATTTATTGGTTACTGAGATTTAACTAGGTAATTGTAATTAATTATCTAACTCGTGAAGTGCTGTCGTAATTACGAAAGTGTTAATAAGAAAATATCAGAGCGACATGAAAATCTCCCAATATAGCTTTCTGTTGCTCAATACGTGCTACATAAACATGTTTTTCCGTGCGTGAAAGAAGCCCGTGAGTACACGCAAAGTGTCTCGAGGGACCAGTCACGCGGCAATATTGCGGAACATCACTGTTCGTCTGTTGAAGCCATATTAGCAACATGTTTTAGGCTATTTCATTTCTATACGACTTTTCTGAAACGGTACGGGAAGCAGCTCTTGCAAATCTTCCACGTCTCGAGCATGGTTGACTGGTACCACGTCTGTGCTGACTCTTACGAAGCGAAGTCAACGAGCCATAACTTAGCCTCGTTGCGACGTCTTCCGTCTACTTGTTATGCGGCGCCATGCCCTCAAATCGATCGAGTCGAGCTCGAAGGCTGTCCTGCTGAGTTGAGCCTGGTGGAAAAATGTTTCTTTCTCCGACTGTTGGATGAGGCCTGCTGTGCAGCTGCCCATCGTATGTCATAGTATCTCTGTTGAAAAGCCGGTCGTCTAGGGAAAGGTACCGTAGTGGGGCGACACATCTTTTTTGTCTGATGCTGTTTTAGTTGGTCGTGTTACTCAACTCCACCGTACTCTGGCTTACTCGGTTAACGGCACATGCTTTCCCACACCGTATATTTCAGCTAGCTGCCACGTGAGATGACGAACGATGCCACGCTGACCGGTAATGACGAGCTAAAGAAACTTTCTTCTGGTGCGAACTGGCACTCGCAAAAGAGACACACCTCGGCGGGTGTGATAACGTCTGCATTTTTTGTGGCATAGAAAAAATGACGGCGTTTGCCATAGAAACATTCAAAATCAATCGTAGGTAATCGCAGCGCTTCCTCCAATTTCGCGCGCGCCTCGCGCACTCTGATGGGGCAGTCACGTTAAATAAAATATAGCTGCAACATTTGTAAAGTAAGAAATATTCAGACGGTGTACGCAAATATTTCGCAGCATGAAAACGTAGTAAAACTATATACTAGCACCGAGAAACGACAAGCTGTGGGAAAATGAATCGCGCGAGAAAATAGATATACCGCTTTTACAGCATTTGCTTCTCGAGGACTGTGCTGGTATTCCAGTGACACCGTACCTAGATAGTTTACTAACTTCGCCTATGAAAAGTCTGTGAAAACAATCTGTAATTTTGGGCGAATGAGACCATCACCTGATGAAAAGTATATTGTTTTGAGAATACTGTTTGCTATCGGTTATTCATCTTGTACTGTTAAAAATGACATATGAATGACGTCAACTTTAATCGCATCAAATGATATACAATACAACAACCTACATTTTTTGGAAGCTACAAAGATAACTCGTATAGATTTCCTTTGTAGTTTTTGACTACAAGACGGGTGGATGTCTTTTTTTTCGCTCTCCTCCCGTATTCGGGGTTCCGCAGAACAGATTTGCCATTTCTGGAAAGTGCTCACGCAAATATTCTTCGGTTTCAAATAATTTCCACGACAGCAACCTGAGAACCCGTTAAATTGGCAATGCTGTATGCAAAAGCCTGCGCAAGTCAAGGTGCCTTGCCTAATCACGCAGATACCTTGTTGCGTTAAGGAAACGGCCCCCAACCTACTTTCAATATATACCTCACTACAGGCGCTAAATTACTTGAATGAGACGGAAAGCATATCTACTTCACGATCTTATAAGTGCTAAACAATGATATGATATGAGTGCGCGAGTCAGCGTCACATGGCACAACATAAAAGCGTGCCGGTTTGACAAATTTTTCGAAAGATTTTTTTCTCTTGATATTCATTAAAAAAAGATACCCTGTTGATGCGATACTTGCAAGGACGATCCAAATGGTCGCGAAGCTTCGGGCGAAAAGCGGTTCAGAACGAATTGTCACCGACATCAACAAGGGTGGTTATGGGAGCAGCGATTGAAGCGCGACTGTGTTTGGAGGGAACAAATATTGGAAAAGAAAACCGCGTTTTTTTATTAAAGCGATACACAGTAAGATTCATTCAACGAAAATAACATTCCTAATCAATTTTATATACGCATTGCGAGAAAATAACAACTCTATTTTACTTTATCATTATCAATAAATACCGTTTTTCACCGCCCACCATAAGAGCGCCCACCGATAGCGGTGGGCGTTCACGCTGCTATCACTTGCAATGCAATGCAGCTCTTGAAGTGGGCAGAAAGGGGCACTCGTAAATTTAACCTGTTACAATACGCCCCCCTCACACGTTGTGTCGCTTCGCTTGTCGAGGTTTCTCTGAATTTGGCGATGCGTGTAGTTTTATTGTTTCATAACCTGTTCGGTCAAAAGTATTGAGTTGTGACCATTAGATAATTGTTCACTTTAGTTGTTTTCGTGGGACAGCGCTTGCCGACGGGCTTGGCGTCAGACGAAAGGACGAGCACTCTACGCCCAAAGCGTTCGTCGGGCTCCAAACAAAGTATGTTCTGAGCAAGGGTGCGGTTTCGACACCCGTATGGCTGAACTTTTCCTGCATCGGTTTCCGCGCTGAAAGCTTGAAACGCCCATCACGTGGAATGTCGGTACATTTGAATATACAGCTCTAATGGCAGGCCTCTGAAAAAAAGTTTCGCGCCTTTCAGAACCAAAGACGTCACTTCTGGTTTTAATATGGCGTCACATTACTTTTTGTTCCACCGCAAGTGTTCCCTCCTCACACAGATGGCGCGAAGCCCCATGAACTGCCGATGAACCGCCATTTTTTGAAGGTATGGGCTTCTATGGAAGCTTCGCTACCAGGTGTCTTTACCTTGATACTGGTAAAACGTAAGCATTCATATATATATATATATATATATATATATATATATATATATATATATATGAGAACTCACAAGCTTGAGCGATGCTAAGCTGAAAACAAATACGCTTTCATTGCCTCTTTCGATAAGAAACGCAGCTGTCACACACACACTGTCACACTCTGTTCGCGCAGCTGATCAGACCGCCAAGCAGGACTGTGTTGGAACGTGACTCATTTGGCACTTGCGTTGCGGGCTGTAATTATAAGATTTGCAAGGGCGCACAAGGGAGCAACACGACGAGGAAGAGCAGGGGGCGCGCGTACCTTCTAGCAGACAAACCAGAAGTCGTAGGTTCTTGTTTAACCAATGGGCATCGTCACCGACGCTGACATCACCAGATTCACACTGCTGACATCGTGAGGACCGCTCGGGTACCGGAAAGGCCAGGAGAGGAGGAAGGCTTTTTTTTTTTTTTTTGTGGTGCGCCCGCGGCGCGTAGCGCTAAAGCGTTTGGCGTCGTTGATCGTGCTGGCATTCTGAACTCGATGCGCGTGTTTACTTGAAATGGTCAAAAAATATCTGAGGTGGTTTAGGGGCCCTTTAAGCATTCTCATATATACCCCCGTAAGACGCCATGTACACCTATGGAGCCCATCGTGTCACGGGTTACAGACAGATGGGTGGATGGACAGATTTCCGCGGGATGTAGCCCTAGAATGCTTATTCATTAAAAATTCAGGCAGTCCGACGTTTCTCCTCCTCCGTACGCAAGGTGGACGCGATAGAGTGTTGTGTGCGCTGATCTGAACCACACCTTGCTCCTAAATATATCGTCTTTTATCTATGTCTACTAAATGATTTTACCAGCGAAGCTGTTTAAACCAGCCGTAATTTGTGGTTTCTGATTCGTATCAAGAAACAAAAGAAAATAAACTCTCTTGCCCAGGCGGGATTCGGACCGGCATACTCACGGTCCCAAGGCGAACGTCGTAACCATTAGGCTATACAGCCACGCTTACAGAGAAAGAGAGAGAGAGAGAAAGACGTTTAATAAATCATAAAAAATAGTATATTGTACATGTATGAAAATGCAACCCCAGTGGTTTTTTCCGGCGAGGTGCCTAGATTAAGTTAATGGTTTCGCTTCTTACAAGGTAGGTGAGCAAGCTGTCATATATAGCTTTGCGGTATTGAGGGGTCCCTCCAGTAAGGATCCAGTCATTGAGTGTGACGACTGAGCTCTGCAGCCAAGCAAGGCAGATTCTTCGCAGTGAGGATAGGCCAGTGCATGTCCATAGCAAGTGGTGTGCTGTACAGAACATGTATTTATGCGAACCATACGATTGCGTTCGAGCGTCGTCATCTTCGTCCACAGCTGGCGCGTTCACACGCTTGTGCTCTGCAAGGTGAAGAAGGGTTGATACTGTTTTCACAACAAGTCTGTGGAGAGGCGGGGCCTCGCCTCGATGACGTACCACCATTTTCTTTTTTTTTCAGCGAGGTCGACAACGCTCCAACGCAATCATGTGGTTCGCATGAATGCATGCTCCGGTCAACTACTGTTTCGGGTAATTATAAGGTCGTTCTCCCTCGTCTACCAACTGGCAATACCGTTCTCAATTCAGTTTTCCTGCATGCTGGCCTAGCAGGGCGGCCATATCGGGCCCCGGACTTTGGCGATGCGCTCCTTTCAGTTCTGAATGCAGCTGATGTCCTCGGCGCAGGACAGTATCAGATGAGCCATTTGTGGCTAGTAGCATGCGTTAACAGCATCGCGAAACAGAAACTTGTCGACAAAGGCGAGCTGCTGGTGAAGGGCCTCAAGTGCCTTGTCATACACCCGGAATGCGAAAACATCAATATGAAGCTTCTTTGGCGTCCTCCACACCTCGAACAGAGACTAATTGTTGAAGCGCTAGAAAATTAAGGGACAGTGCAGTCTATCACGAGAGAAATGTGGCGGTGTGACGGCATGGAGGGCCGGCAAATGACTAATCGCGACGTGGCGTTTACACTGAAGGACGGAGTCTCTGCCAGTAACCTGCCTCACCTATAGAGCATATACGGACATCAGTGCCTCGTCTTGGTTCCTGGCCGACCACCACTTTTCCTACGGTGCAACAGAGTCGGGCATATCCGGCGACAATGTCGGAAACCACGCTGCAGTAACTGTCACCGCTGCGGTCACATTGCAGATGCATCCATCGGAACCTACGCTGACAAGCTTCGTGGAAATAGACAAGCTGAGGTTGAGACCATCACCGATCATCCAATGGATCTGAGTGAGGTTGTGGATGTAACCGGTGAAACACCCGCTGAAGCTCATCGACAGGAAGAGACAAAGCCTTCATTGGAGGACGATAGCCTTAGCCCAAAGCCTGCCGCTGTGGAGGCCACTAAGGCCACGACGAACCAACTGTCATGGGCTGAATTGCCACCAGTTCAAGACCGCCCGCCATCAGTGGAATCTGGATCGATGTGTGAGGCTACTAAGAAGCGTCCAGCGCCCTCTGACAACCCATCGCCCGCGGGAAAGGATGCCCGGGTTCCCAAGGTGTGAAAGTTGACAAAACCGCTCCGGGGAACGCCTACACCCGCAGATATCTCATGTGTTGAAGTGCAGCAAAAGGTCGCCAGTGCATCACCTCATCAAGAAGGGAGTGATACACCCCTAGAGCACCGTGTAAACGCTGCACCAACATATAGGTAATCATGGCTGGCGCTCTCCCCTTCCACTTTGGTACTTTAAATGTCCGTGGCTTCCGCAGTAAGCGAACGGCAAGTTCAACTCCTCCGTTTGCTATGCAATAGGACATTGGATATTGCTGCTATCCAAGAAACAAAGATTGAATCCGATGAAAACACAGAAGTAGCTCCAACTCCATTTCTATCTGACTATAATGTTTGTGTAAGTGATGCAATAGGAGTTTCCGCTGGTTGTATGTTATTTGTTAGAACACAATTACAATGTGATGTGCTGCATTTGTTTACAGATAGGGAAGGGCGCCTAATATGGTGTCATATTATATCAGTGGTATTAGCTTTAGATTTGTGTGTGTTTATGCCCCGAACAAGCTACGCGAACGAGAGTGTTTCTTTTTATCCCTAGAACATAATTTGTCTACTGATCGTGCATTGGTCCTTTTTGGGGACTTTAATTGTGTATGTAATGTGCACGATCGTACGTCATTGAGGCTGAGACGTGATCCAAGTGGTGATGCGTTGCAACGCCTGATGTGTGATTATCAGCTTGTGGACATTGGGGAACATGAAAAAGCGGGGTGTCGCTACACGCATTTCCAAGGTATCTCGCATGCAAGGCTTGATCGAATTTACGTTTCGCTTAGCGTCCTATCTCTTATTCATGGTTACAATGTGCACCCTGTGTTCTTTAGTGACCATTGCCTAGTCTCAGCATCTTTTGGTAGTCGTCGATGCCAAAGCCGGCGTATCTGCTGGGAGTTGTGGAACTTTAATATCCAACTACTTTCGCGTGACTGCTTCCTAAAGTGTGTTAATGAGCTTATAGCTCATCTGTCATGCCGCAAGGACTTGCCTCTTTTTGCTGAGTGGGAATTACTCAAACAGGAAGTTAAAATGATAGCTATCGAACAACCATCAATATTGGCCTTTGAACAAAAGAATACCCTATTGCAAAAACCAGGGCCTTCCAGTGTGAAACGAGCGCGTTATTTGACACTGGGTGGCACTGGGGACGCTGGCGCACGCTGGGAGTCACTGGGAGTCACTGCGACGCTGGTGAGATCGCTGGAGAAGTGCTGACTCATACTGGACGAGACGCTGGTTTCACTGCTATGACGTTGGGGCGCACTGGTGTGCGCTGTACACGCGCTGGATTTCGCTGGCTCGTACTGGAGACTGCGCTGGTTTCGTTTGTGCCGCACTGCCGGAGTATAGGCGCTGTTGATTAATAAATGCGTGATACAATTTTATGGGCATCTCCTGTTCAAAAACAGAGTCCTGTCCTAAATATAGTGCTATTAGTTGGGATCATAAATGTCTATTTCGTGTCGGCGGTGTTGCAGCTTGGAATAAAGGTGCGCGATGCTAGCCCATGCATATGCGACACTTCAGATCACTTTAGGTTTGTACATTTCTCTTTTGACTGTGCGGATAGCTGTATTCGTGAACGAAATTACGCAAACGCAGATAACGCCTCGTTTTCTAGTAGTTTGTACGCAATCGATGACTGCGAGTTGTGACAGTGTTGTACAGTCGACACTAAACCGGGCAGCCGTTCAGACGCGTTCGAACGGACCTCAGAAAGCCTGCCGCTGATTAATATTATCGCACCGACAACAAAGCTGCGGTGATTCGTGCGCTTCCACTTTCTCTGCTGTACTAAAAATAATAGTTAAAAGGTTCTGAAGCTCAAATACAAACATTTTCGCATTCACCCGGTACCCACACCGAGATCGTTCGCTTCAACCGAAGGTTAAGCCTACCGTACGTACCCGCCGAGTTCTACACTCTATCGCCCCGTCTGGGCTGAGGAATCAACAAGTCTAGCGAGGATAAATCACTCTTAGTTCACCTTTCCCATCGGTGTTTTTAAACAGACCATTCTTTCGTGTGTACAGTGTCAGCATAACAAGCGATGAGCGCCGATATGACGTTATAAACATACCTATATGTGCTGTCGCCGAAGGCTGTCAGCCGCATTAACCGACCGCTTCCCTTGTGGAGATATGTGCGTAAACATTCGTGTCGATTGAAAAGCATTGTCGAGCTATGGAAATGATGCATTACCTTTGCGCGAAGAATAAGAAACAGCTGTCAAAATCGGCAGTAACGGCCCGTACAACATTCCGGGTCGGTGGTTCATTTAAGGCTTTTTTCGTAGTTAATAAACCAATCGCAAAAGCAAATCAGTGTTGCAGCGCTTCCAGGCATACTATGCAATACGGACAACACCTTTTTCGTTCTGATAGAGGCGTGAGTTTTAGTTGAAGGCGATATCGCATCTACCATGTCTGTGCGAGACGTCTGTGCAAAGCTAAAACTGTGTTTGCGCTTTGACATGCCAAAATATGAACAGTTAAACATGCATCGGCGTGACGTAGTGGTAAGATATTGGGTTTGGGATCTGTAGGGCGGAGGTTCGAATCCTCGCGGATTTTTCTTTTTTACTTTTTCTTTCTTTTTTTATTGCATTACAACGTTCTCTGTTTCTTTCTGTATTTGAAGAAATATATAAGGTAGCCAGGTACCACGTATTTCTCGCTTAGAGCGGCATTTCGCACCAGTACCCCGCGCCTAGCGCCTCCCAGTATGCCGCGCCTTGCCAGCGTCCCAGTATCCAGCGCGCTGCACTGGGCCCATAATCAGGCATGGCACTGGGCACTGGATACTGGGTTTTGCAATAGGGTAATTACAAAGAATTGTATAGACTTCTGAGGGAATTGCATAAGCTTGAATGTCTACATCCGGGTGAATATATTGATGATATTCATTACACCAAGACGCCGTTACAGGCTTTGCACTCTGAAAAATACAGAGGTGCACTGGTGCGTGCGCGAGCGCAGCGTTTTCTGGAAGAACAGCCATGCAGTAGGTCCGTAGCTGATGAGCGCCGACAGGCGCTGTCTAAACAAATCCTAGATATAGACTATGGTGGAATCGTTGTGAATGAGCCGACCCTAATAACTAAAGCGTTTTTTGAACTATAACAAAAATTATTTCGGAGCGATAAGCCATTGGATACAGGTGTGTCTGTCACCAAACTTGTATCGTTGCTGCCCCCGTTAAATCAGGACAATTATGATTATAGAAATGATGACATTGATATTAATGAGATATCTGCATGTATAAATTCATTAGCGAAAGGCAAGACGCCCGCCCCGGATGGCCTTAGTGCCCAATTTTATCAGTGTTTTCGTTCCCTCTTGTCCCCATTATTACTTCAGGTGTACCGTGAGGCCTTGGAGGTAGGATACCTACCTGCCACAATGTACGAAGGGCACACTGTCCTCATAGCCAAATGCAATGACAAAACTAAATTGCAAAAAGAGGACGGATACCGGCCTATTTCCTTATGAAACGCGGAATATAAAATTTTTGCAAAAGTATTAGCTAACCGCTTACAAGTCGTGATAAGATCTGTGATAGGTGACCGTCAAACATGTGGCATCAGAGATCGGTCCATTCAGACCAACATTCATGTTGCGAGATCGGTGGTAGAGCGTGTAGCTAAGGGATTGGACAGGTAGCAATGGTACAGCTATATCTGGCTAAGGCGTTCGACAGGGTAAATCCCTCGTTCCTGTTTAGTGTGCTAGAGCACATAAATATCGGATCCCAGCTCCTTAAAGGTGTCAAAATATGTTATCCTAATGGCTCAACGAGGTTGATAGTGAATGGTTCTCTCTCCGATCCGATTAGGCTTTTACCATCAGTAAGACAAGGATGCCCTTTGTCACCGCTTCTCTTCTGCCTCTATTTGGAGCCACTTTGTATGAGCATCCTGAAAGAAGAAAACTTCCAAGGGTTTTAACTGTCGTCGAGTGAGATTCGGGTTCTTGTATATGCAGACGACATCGCCTTCTTTTGTAGTGACAAAAGGAATGTAAAGACTGCTCTCGCAATTACAGAAGAATTTTGTGCGGCTTCTGGTGCTAGCATTAACTTTGAAAAAAGTTCAGGTTTTTGGTTTGGATTATGGGCCACAATGCCATCACAATACGCAGGCATTCAATGGAAAAAAGATCTGCGCTATTTAGGTGTACCTCTCACAGTATAGAAATAGCAACAGTCATTGGTCGGGAGAAGTAGAAAAAATGCACGGTAAAGTGAATTCATGGCGAGGACGGAATTTGTCAATGTTCAGTCGTGCTGAAGTGTGCAACGTGTTCTTAGTTTCCCGTCTCATGTATGTGCTGCAAGTACTGCACTGCTCAAGACTTCGTATTCAGGCACTGCATCGCGCATTTGCAACATTTATTTGGAGCTCGAGTTGCGAATCGATGTGGCGCGCCAATCTGTTCGTCCCTCTTGAAAGAGGTGGTCTAGAATTAGTCCATCTCTTCGTCAGGCAAATTGTTTCTCGTCTGTTTTTCTTTCGAGACAGTGACCATTCTTTTTTGCGTGAAATGTTACAGCTCCGATTAGTTCAGTATCTTCCTGATATAGTAGTGTCATCAGATGCCAAAGATGTCACACAGGCTCCTTTTGGCTTTCTCAAGAAGGTCGTTGATTCATTCCTTTTCTTGAAAGTTAGGTACAGCCTGGAGTGCATTTTCACTGCGAGTCGAAAATCAATTTCTGCTGCACTGGTGGATTTGATTTTCCCAGATCCTTTGTATCGAGCACCTTATTTAAATCAGCCATATCAGGATGCACTTAGGCGGGTCCGTAAAATGTTTATACCTCCTGGAGCTAAAACATTTTTCTTTAAATTGCATACGTAAACCCTTCCTGTTAAAACCTGGTTGAACGCGAGGGGCTGCTTCGTGCCATGGTCCACGAACTGTCGACTGTGTCCACGTGCTGAAACCATAGATCAGTGTTTTATAGATTGTACGGATGCTATATTTTTCTGAGACATTCTCCCACGGACGCTTAAAAAAGACACTGACATCACTCCATACGCAATTAGGTTCCTACGGTTTAAGATTGCTGGCGGTCCTCCCTATGACATGTTCATAGTACTGGGTTTGTATAGCCTATGGAGAGCTAGAATGTGTGATCGCCATGCCGAAAGCCCGCGATCTACAAGATCATTCTTTCAAGAAAGTGCAGCTTATTTAAGAAGTGTGTATGCTGCGCAGGAACCTCCGCCTGACTGGATGCACTTTTTGGACGCATGTGTGTGTTTGCCCGAGTTTTAAGTGTGTAGCTACGTCCGCACTGTAATATACCTTCTGTTTATTTTCCATGCATTAAAGAAAAAAAGTGGCTGTATGGGTTAGTGGTTACGACGCTCGGCTTTGAGACGCTCCGCTTTGCTTTAGTGTGTACACTTACGCGGGTTCGAATCCCGCCTGGCCCGAAGTTTATTTTGGTTTCTTTTATGGGATTACCATTTTCTTCATTTTTTTCTTCTCTGTTTGGCGGCGCAGTCGGTTGTGCCAAGGTGCCGCGGCAGAAGCCGCGGTGCCGGGCGCTGACGTGAAGCGGCGGTCGTTGGGGTGTTGCGGAGTACAGCGTAGTAACACCCCAAATAAAGAAATACTGCTCCAGTCGGGTAGAATGCTCCCTCCCTGATAGTGAGATTATAGTTGGATCATCAAAACAGTGATGCGTTTATTTAGGAATACCATTGATCCCTTAACAGCAGCCACAGTTGTGCCTAGTCACCAACAGCCCAGCCTGTTCTCCGTTCCTGCCGCCAAACAGAGAGGAAGCCGTTCGAACGACGCCAAACAGATAGGAAATAAAAAAAGAAAATCATCATACGTCATCGAGGCGAGGCCCCGCCCCTGCACGCATTTGTTGTGAAAACAGTCCGTACCAGTGAAGAAAAGGTTTTGCGCGCTATGAGAGCGAGAGAGAGAGAGACACATTCACGGAGCTGGTCTGCTGGAACGCGTTGTCGGCAATGCAACGCGGTGTCGGTGTTGCAAGCTGCGCCGTGCAACGCAATGTGCAGTGACGGCCGTAAGTCCGACACGCGCGAAAAGAAATTATCATCATCATGAGTAATAAGAAGAGATGTTCGCACGCACTTCCGGATAATGCTGGGCTACGACCACCCAGCTTCGCTGTTTCAAGCGTTGCGCGGCCAGGTGCAAGGTTAAGCGTTTTTTTTTCACCTGGCAACATTAAGAAAAAAATTTAATTCTGGCTCTTGCCAAAAACCCAGATACGATTATGAAGCGTGCCGTAATTTAAGACTCTAGATTTATTTGGACTACCTGATATTCTTCAACGTGCACCTGCTTATTAGTAAACGAACATTTGCTCGGATTTTATCTCCTGATATCAAACGCAATACGGTCGCCGCCAATGGTATTGAAATTGAGACCTTGAGGTCAGAAGAGTGACGTCAAAGCAGCTAAGCCACACCGGCGGTCACCATATATTTAGGAAGGAAATACCTAATTCACAATACGCATGAATCATTAGCTCTACATAAACGCTTTAGGGATGGCGCTCTTGAACTTAGCCTCACTCGTACAACTCAACAACACAAATGATCATCATCGCGGGCGTTCGAGAGTTTGATCATTGCTCAGTTATAAAACACGTAATTGTTATTGCAGTCCCCGTACCTGCGTCTCCTTATGCGTCCTTGTTCAGGTAGTGACTAAACATACAGGTTTAGTTTAATATAGTTTTATTCGTGTCCATGTGCGCGCATAGTTTTACACCTCTGTAATGTCACTTCCACCATTCTTCATGAGCTGGGGTGTCAAAGCTCATCTGACCGCCAGAGAAGCAGGCAATACCCTACTGCTTCGCACTTATCTGCTCCGGTTTCGCGTAATCATCAATATAATTCGGGGCTTCTGAATATAGTCGCAGTTTCTCCCGAAAGGCGAAGCATCAATTGCGATAGCAAATTAGTAGAGAGGTATATGGAGTAAGGATAGTAGTTTCATCGGCTGCATAAACTTGAACACATTCGCTTACTAACTGAATTAACAAGCATGGTGACCCGCCGCGGTGGCTCAGTTAGCTATGGCGTTGCGCTGCTGAGCGCGAGATCGCGCGGTCGAATCCCGGCCGCGGCGGTCGCATTTGAATGGAGGCGAAATGCAAAAACGCCCGTGTGCTTGCGTTGTAGTGCACGTTAAAGAACCCCAGGTGCTCATACTTAATCTGGAGCCCTCCGCCACGGCGTGCCTCATATTCAGAACTGGTTTTGGCACGTAAAACTCCCGAAAGAAGAACAAAAACAAGCATGGTGTCAGCGCGCACAAGCAAACATGAATAGATCACATTCGATGACCGCAGACAACCATTGTCAAAACGCTGGCGTTAGCAAGCGCGGCAGCAGCGGCGAGTGAAGGTTCGTGCAGTTTATCGCTTCAACGAGAACTGAGCGCCGAAAGCACAGCGAATACAAGTACGTAGTTGCTGGCAGAGTAGAAACTGCACCCCTCCCTCCCACGCTGCCTTCCCGCTTTCCTCCTTTCGCGTGGGAGATTGAGTCGCCAGTTCCCCTTGCGCCTGGTCGCAAGATACGCATTTGGTGCCGCAGCTAAGCGTCGCCTCCCCTCCCTTCCTCCTAGAGCACTGCACGGGCCTGATTTTACGGCCCGAGCCCAGCCCGGGCCCGTAATACAAAGCCCGAGCCCGGCCCGGGCCCGGGCCTACATGACCGAGACCAGCCCGGGCCCGGCCCGGGCCCGTGTAACTGAGCCCGGGCCCGGTCCGGGCCCGGGCGTTCATTACTAAGCTTAGCTAGGGCCCGCGTGTGCATGACCAGGCCCGGCCTGTAATAAAAAAATTATTTTTTATTAGTAAAAGAAAATCTTTTTTTTATTAGTAAAAAAATCTAACTAAAAAAAATCTTTTTTTTACTTACAGATTGTGCCGTATCTGTCAGCCTCACATTCTAGAGGTTTAATAAGCTGCAGTATATAAGCAATAAAAGGCCGAAATCTTTGTTTCTCCCACGGGAACATCAGTAATCCGGCCCATGGCCTGTGCTACTATTTTTCTGGTGGAGCGCATGCACTTACCTTGATTTGTACGATATAGTTCTATGATGTCATTTAGCATGCAAATATACAGGGCGTTTCATTTTAGCTGAACCAAATTTTTAAAGATTGCCTGTGGCAGATAGCGCAATTATAATCCTTGATCTAAACTACTCGATGAGGTGCCCATTATTTCCACGAGAAATCAAAACGCCTAATTGAAGAATTAACATAATTATGCTAATTAACGTTTTAATTAATTATTTTATGGCACATCTTTCAATCTACGAATTATAGCCGCCGAGTTCGGAAGGCATATCCACCTGGAACGAATTCTCAGAACTAAACCAGTTTCGACATAATATTTTCAAAGTGTCCGACGAAATCAATCGAATCAAATCAATTTATTGTCCAGTTTACATGCTGGACGGTCATTTTGGACTAAAACCTGCATATGTAGCTGGGCACGCCATGTAATGCGTAGGATGGATAACCGGTGGACCATTAGGGTTACAGAATGGATACCTAGAGAAGGAAAGCGCAGTCGAGGTCGGCAGAAAACCAGATGGGATGATGAAGTTAGGAAATTTGCAGGTGCAAGTTCCAATCAGCTAGCGGAAGACAGGGGTAAGTGGAGATCACAGGGAGAGGCCTTCGCCCTGCAGTGGACATGAATAGGCTGATGATGATGATGATTATGTAGCTTGACGTGACCCAAAAGACCAGGCAAGGCAATAGTACAGCAAACAGTGTGCACACACGTACAATATTTCACATATATTTCTAGCTAACGCTGGAATAGACGAAATAGCTATGAACGGAAAGACAAAGAATATTTGCGTCACGGCTGCGTTAACAGAATTGGAAAAACTTTTAACAGAATGCATTTTAAACAACACTACAATAACAATACTAGCTATACAAAACAACGCAACACCACCTATACAACATAGCATGAGACTGAATTTTACAAGATCAACATTTGCTACGAAAACGAAACAGGATTTACATTATATACTCAGAACCATACACAAAGGCAGAATAATAATCACATCAGATACACTACAAGCGACCAAAATGTCAGCTGAGTTCTTTCTTACTGAAATTACCGCCATTTTTGTATCTGTTCAAAGTGAATGGTAGGTAATGTATTAACGACTGAAGCTTATAGAGTGTTCTGAAGTATGGAATGGATCATATCTCAGGATTTCTTGTGTTCGCAATAATGCGACGACGCTCTAAGGATGCTAATTGTTTTATGTAGTTCCAAGCTAATTCTGACATTGATGGCCTAATTGAATATTTAACATAATTACGCGAATTACCTTTTTAATTAATTATTTTACGGCACATCTTTTAATCTACGAATTGTAGCCGCTGAGTTCGCAAGGCGTATCCACTTCGAATGAATTCTCAGGACTGTACCAGTTTCGATATACTAACTTTCAAAGTGTCCGACGAAATGCATGGGCGTTCCAGTCAACCTTTTGAGGAAAACGCTGTTTTATGCATTGAAGCACAAAAGTAACTGGCCTTAGCGCTAAAATAATGCCATAGTATTAAAACTGGTAATAGTGCGATCGCAAAAGCGGTAACATGGAAATGGTTTCAGAAGTGGTTATTTGTATAATTTATTTTTCCTTACGCGGAAACAATATTTGTTCTTGCGGAAAAGAAAAAAAAATTAGCGTAGCTTGCACTGGCGGCGCAATGCTAAAGAGACAGCAGAGAAGATGGGCACCAGCTAGTCCTGGCTTCTGGGCTAGGCTAAGCACTACCAAGTCATCCCCAGCATTTCCCGGAATTGATTTATTATTGATTGATTATCGATTAGCTATTGATTGGCTATGTATTGTCTATTGCAAAATAATGGCCACGTATTTGGGATAGGTTAAGCACTACCAACTTATCCGAATTTATTGATTATTGACCAATTATCGATTAGCTATTGATTGGCTGTCGATTGGCTATCGTAAGGTTTTGACCACGTATTTGGGCTAGGCTAAAATCATCCCCAGCATTTTCGGGAATTTATTGATTACTGATCGATTATCGACTAGCTATTGATTGGCTATCAATTTCCTATTGATATGCAATTAGTCCCCACCATTCTTAGCTAGACTTAACCAGGCTCAGCTTCGCTAGTTCACAGCCCACTGAACACACATTGGTCTAGAAGCCGTCTTCAAGACGTCTTGACAAGATAAGCAAGACATCTTGAAAGCCATTTTAAACGTTTACAAGACGTCTTGAAGACGTTTTGGCAAGATATTAAATACTTCTTCAAGACATCTTACCAAGATTTTGTCGGACGTCTTAAAACGTCTTGTAGCCGTCTCTAAGACCGTCTAATGCACCGCCAAATTTGGGATATCAGACGATTTACAAGACGTCTTGTAGACGTCTCTAAGACGGCTAGAAGACGTCTTGCAAGACATCTTGGGAACGTTTTGAAAACGGCTACAAAACGTTCTCCTGGGCGTTTTGAGGATGTCTTAAAAACTTTTTAAATGCTTTAAACATCTACTGGTCAACTAAGGCATGACATTTTCTAGTCGCTCGTATCTAGCTAAGCCCTAACCATTGTTTCACAGTATTTATAGTATTTACAAAAGATAGTGACAGTGGAAATATACTTAGATCTAAAGTGGAGAGGATGTGAAATCTGAACACGACGTAAGTTATTTCAACAGAGAATGTATTCCATAAAGTTACGAAATCTTCACTTTGAGGAAAAAAAAGTGAAGAAACAAATAAGCAATAAACATGGTACGAATATATACACTAAATAGAGTACAACGGACTTGACCTCTCTAAACTTTAGTTCAACACCTGATCTATCGTCAGCTAGGGGAGGGGAAGCACTAGCACAAATATGACATTTTAAATAGTCTCCAGAAGCTAAAATGAGGTCATATTGCAATCCAGATGGTCTGTCTCCTTCCGATGTCAACTATCCAACAAAATGTTGCCTACCTTCAGTGATCTGGCTAGAAACAGCATACACTGCCCATTACGTCCAGGAAGACCCAATATCATTTTACTTACCTTGCCAACACTGATCTAGATTTGCAGATGGAATAATATCAAAGCCTCCTGCAACACTAATACAGAATGTTTCCTTGCATGGATGTTTGGCACGCACAAGAATTTAGATACAGAAAACACCCTTCCATTATAGCATTAATTATAAAGGAATTGAGTGTCTCCCTCTTATCTGCCACATAGAGAAATCAATGAGGATGTTCGTATTCCTCGCAATATTGAAAAAAAGGTTGGCTTTACCGACAGCACCAATCCCTATGGCCCATTTCTTAAAACCCACCATAGCAACACTCAAATATTGGCAGAGCCACAAAAGCAATAAACACGTGTCAAAGCCACGTACGCTTAATATAAAGCATGATTGTTCACACAAATGAAGCGCTAAAGTGGTCAAAGGTTTCAAAGAATTTTTAATAAATCAGTAACGCGCCACCACATAAGCAAAATGTTTCTAATGCACCTCCTAGAGTTTTGCGTTGTGGCTGGCTGTTATAACTAATTGGACACTTCACGATTCAGGGAACTGGCTTAGACATTTCCACAGGCTGATGCACCCACAGAAAATTCAGCGTGTTCCAATGATGCTCGACCTCAGATTACCTGCAATTAGAAGGTTAGACAAAAAAGATTAACAATTATGTTACAGTGAAACTTCGTTATAACGAAACGGGATATAACAAATTATTGTATACAACAAAATGAATGACATTCCCGCTGAAATCTCCGAGGATATCCATGTTTTTATAACCTCGTTTCAACTGAAGTAAGCTTATCCTGCCAATAGATACACCAAACTTCAGTTTTCCCCGAAAAAAGAAATGTCCGACCCTTGCAGGCTCGCTTCTGCTTTCCGCAGGGTAGAGCACACATTCGTTGCCGGTGTTTAAAACGTTTATGTATTTGCGTTGAATCCACCCTCGAACACTGGTCCTTGTCACCACTACGCGTAGTTGCGCATAAGCAGACTCTAGATCGCCATTGCAATTCCTCTCACTGCGGCACCGCGCAGACTAGTTAGTGTAGCTATAGGCGTGGCCTCGGAGATTGCGCCGGTGCAATTTCAGAGGCCACGCCTCCCTGTGTGTACCACGTGCTGCTCGCACACGACGAACATTGTTGGTGTCGCAGCGTGCAACCTATTCAACCGCGTCGCCGTTTCGCCGGTTTCGCGATGCTAGAGACGACCCAACTAAAAGCGGTAACGAAAGATCATCACATTGAAACAGAAGGCAGCTATCGTAAAGGCAATCGTGACAGATGCTAAGTGGTGTGTTAAGGACGCCGAAGTTTCCTTTGCTGTTTTATTAGAAGTTCAGCGAGCACGTGGCCATGTAGTACTTCTGCTGGCCGAAAAGCCGTTTTCTTCTGTACAAGTTCAAACTTGTGCGCGACATTGCGCATATATTGCAGTGAACGGCAGTAATGAATATAGTGACGTAATTTTGGCTCCTCCTTCAACTTCGCTATAAAAATATTTTATTGCATATGACTGAAGACTTCCCACTCAGTTATACCGCAGCCTTGTTCGCAAACAGTAACTGTTAGAAATCCGACCTAGGTATCTTCCGTACGCAGATGCAATAATGCCATCGCTGCGATTCGGCCTTATCTGTAGCCTCGGTAGCAAGCCCCCGAGATATACCGTGAAATCCGGATTCTTGGCGATAACAACAGCCTTGTCCAAGAAGGCCAGTGCCAGGTTGGAGGCTGCCACGTCCTCCGCAACTACGTCGCAAGCGACATTTTTCGTTTTCAAATCATACACATGCTGCAAGCCCTTTTTTGTAATTGCATCTTTTGTTGATTTAAACGTAGTAGCAGTTTGCGCCGAAAAACAATTCTACACCGTGTCCACATGTACCAGTTCATGATGAAACGTGCAGGCAGGAACATATATGCGCCGCGCGTCACAGGTTTTCAGAACACGTGACAAGGCCTCCTTTTGGGGACATGTTGAATGGCAGCGTCGACTCAAGGACGCGCGGCCAAGCGAGGTCACTGGTCAACTTGAACGATGTTATACGCAACGAATGAAACACTTCCGGGGTAACCGCACTCAGAATGTTCGCGACGTAATTTGAGCCAGGCGCTTAGCCCGGATATTTTTTTTCGAGGGTGGGGGTGGGGGAGCTAATGCATCGCGATCGTCCTGACTGCGGTGCTTCGTTCTTTTAAGTTCCCAGGCGTCGGAGAAGCGTTGAGACGCGAATGCCCATAATAGCCGCACGTTCGAAGGGTACGCGCCTTTCTTAATAGGCGACGTGCCAGGCACAAAAGGGAGCAGGGCGCAGACCGTAAAAAAAAAAGCCATATTTGGAGAGGGGGGGGGGGGCGGAAGCCCGGTCACCCACACCCACCTGATACGCCACTGCCCTGAGCGTCCTGATTTAGAGCAAATTTGCCGGAATCGCTGTAAAATTTTTGCTTTAATCCTGGCGACCAGATTTCTGACAACGACTTGCAGAGATTACGTCCGAGTGCGCATAACCGGAAATGTTCATTCGTTCGACGAAATATCGTTGAGGCCTGCCACATTGCCGCCCACGCGCGCCCTCGAGCTCGCACGACCCTCGCCTATGTCCCTTGAGTGAGCAAGGCCATCGCAATTGTTCTGAAACCCTATGAAGTCAATGTCCCACGTTTAGGCCCACTATAGTTGCAGCATGAACAGGCAGATGTGAAGATTCAGAAGATATGTTCCAAGCATTGTATACAGAACAGCCTGCGCGAATCACGACTATCTTTACATCAGCGAAAGCAGTCATTCTGAAAGTGCTTGATGCATGAAATCTATGTCAAAGATATCAATTAGAAATGAATCAGAAGTGAAGAAACAATGTCGTTTGAATTGCACTTGCGGAGCACGTGGCAGGCTGAATATGCCACCGACGAGTCAAGGCTTCTATCATTGCTAAGGAAAGTGGATTTGAAGGGAGTTTCTGGAATCCCTTGCTATCCAGACTACAAAAAAAACTACAGAAAAACGCTGTATCGCAACGATGGCAATATCCCGCCTGCATACGCAGAATGTCGTCGTTTCGAGCAGTTCGTGTTGTGAACAAGGCTTCCGTGCGTCCAATTCTTATTACCACTTTTTGATCGGCGTCCTCTGTTTTTTTTTTTGTTTTTTTTTCTTGTAACATGAACTCCAGAACCAAGAGAAAGCATTAGCCAGATGCAGCACTGAATTTGAATTTATTATCCTAGCTGTTGCGAAGTATGGAAGTCAATGTGAGCAGAAAAACTGAAGACGGCAAAATTCTACGTATTAATCATTCTTGTGGTTTAAATTAGGAAAGATAGATTTGTCAAGAACCAAGTGAAGCAGCATAAAAAAATTTCGGTCCAAACTATCAGTTAATGAGGACACAAAAATACATATGCCACACATACAGGTCACACTTAGAATTTATTTATTTAAAGGCGCAAACGATAGGACATTACATCCGTGTGTTATTCTGAAGGCCAACATCTTGTTCTGTCATTACTGAGGCCATAATGACGTATTCACCTTCTGTCATCCTCGCCTCAGTGGTAAGCTCAACCTACTCAGCGGTTGGTTCAGCTTACCGGTAACAGCATACTCAATTAAAATGACAATTACATGACAAGCGCCATGGGCTAGTCATATCACTACTTCAAACCATTACGTTATTAGGCGCCTGGAAGAGCATGTCAGGCGAATAGCCAGGCTAACATCTCCAGCATCTCAATAAAGAATAATTCTTTTTCTCTCTCTCTTTGTTACACAGCAAGCAGCTTAATAACGAAATGGTTTGAAGCATGTGATATGACATGGACCATTGCGCTTGCCCAAGTGCTATCTGCCACATGCAATGTTTTTTTTTTTTAATTTGGTTCAGTCTAAAAAAAAAAGCCTTGTAGAATGAGAACATACGGTATGTTGTCATTCTACATGGTTGACATTCTACAATTTTAAGAACATGTGGCAAACAGCACAATTGTGCTGTCCAAATTGTTCTAAATTACTCGATGAGGTGGCCTATTCTACGAAAAATCAAAACGTTTAATTGCACAATTTACAGTTACACTAATTAACTTTATTAATTACCTCACTGCACATATTTTAATTGTAGCTAGTGATTATGCCACGCATATCGACTTGGAACAAATTCTGAGGATGGCAGCGGTTTCGAGATATGCGGTATCAAACTTGCAGAAAAAATGCAGTTTTTACCTTAATTTTTGAGAAAACACTGTTTCATACATCGAAGCACACACTAACTGGAACGCCAATGCGTTTAGGTGGACACATTCAAAATTATCATATTGAAACTAGCGTAGTCCTCAAATCTCGGTCTAAGTCGATATGCATTGCATAACCACTAGCTACAATTCGTCGATTAAAATATGTGCTGCAAAGTAGTTTGTTTATTAGCGCAATTAAGTAAATTATTCGGAAAGCATATTGGTTTCTCGTAACGTAATGGCCGCCTTATCGAGTAATTTTGATCAAGATTTATAATTGTGCTATCTGCCACAGGCAATTTAAAAAAAATGGTACAGCTAAAAAAAAGACACCACGTATATGGACACATAATCCGCTCTGGAACAATAAGGCGGCCTGACTTGTAGACTATATTTCCGCATGTCTAGGGCACAAGAGGAATAAGAAATGACCTTTTCAGCGTTGCAAATAATTAGTCTTGCGATAACACAAGCTCATCGTTATGTGGATCACAGGAAACCACTCTCTCATGCATCGTTCTGTTTTCCAGCGCTTCAGCTTGCTGACAGAACGCTGCAAGTGTCTGATTTTGCTCAACGGTTGACGCTACGAGCGAGTAGGTACATATACCTCAATTTATTTAATTATCCAGTTACCTCACGGGTTCCCACTGGAACATTAAATGAACAAGCATTTACCATATGCCGTTCTAGTATTGCCGCTACCGTATCCACCAGCTACCGGTTGGTTTGCTTGCATTGCCTAAAAAGCACGCCACGCGTACAACTGGCGCAGCTTAGCGAGCATGCGCCAACCAGACTTGTGCCTGAGAACGTCGCGGCAACGGTATAAAGCGATATATAGCGCTATGCTAAACGTTCGTAACAACACTAAAATTTCAATTTCCCTTCCCTTCCAGAGAAGTGCGTTCAGCGATCCCATAAAGCTCTGATAAAATAACGGGTAAACAACAAACAAAGCAACAATTCACAACAGCGTGACCCGCCGCGGTGGCTGAGTCGGCTAAATGGTTTGGCTCGTAAAACTCCCGAAAGAAGAACACAACAGCGTGGAAACGCGTAGATGGCCTGGCGATATTTCTTTAACCAGAGAAACAACAAGGAAACAAGATATGGGGCATGCTGAAGGTGCGCAAATCCCGTCTGCGGCGGCCGCATTAGAATGGGGCGAAATGCAAAAATGTACGTGTGCTGTGCATTGGGTGCACGCTAGAGAGCCACAGGTGGTAAAAACTCATCCGAAGTCCCCTACTAAGGCGTGCTTCATAATCATATCAAGCTTCCGGCATGTAAAGCCCCAGATTTTCATGAATTTTAGTTACGAGTTCACCTAACGTTTCGTTTTCAGCCCGCGAGATTTAGCATATTCAGATTATGACTGCGGTAGGAACGACGATGCGAATTTAAGCCATGCACAATTTATGGGTTAAATTGATAGCGCGAAAGAAAATTATGCGCAAAGCGGCGTGTTCCCGAGTCTCCATCCATGAGCAGGCACCCACAAAGATCGCAATATTTTAGAAATGCCTACCAGCAATCAATTGATTCGAAGCGTGGGTGAGTGTAGCTCGACCCAATGCGCAGTACACAGTTACATCACCGTCACTAAACGCAAATGAAAGAATAAAACAGGTGAGTCACACGCAACCAGTACAATGCGAGTTGAAACACAACACGTTGCAAATAAGCGCAGTAACACGCAACAGCAATGCGCGCGATTTTACGGCGAGAACAATGGGGATCAAGATTCGAGGCAAAATATTTTGAACGACGCTACCGCGTCAACCAGGAATTGAATAACAATAAACATGCCAAACAAATCATGTCGGCTACGCAAGTTTTCCTGATCGTGTTCGTGATCGCCAACAATATTAATGCGGGAATGGTGGGCCACTGGAAGAGCAAGCAGCCGTGTATCGCCAAACGACCCACTAGCCCTAATCCAGTTCTACGTCAGGCGCCAAACCGAGAGCCAAGCTAATTAAACAATCCCTTTCGGTTCAAAAAAAACCACGGCATGCACCCCAAACCAGCCGCTGTGAGCCACAAGAGCCTGTCACCTTAGCAGGAGTTACATTCACCTCCTATTACCCACCCCCCCACGTCACACAACACAAGGTTCGGAGGAAAAATTAGTCCGCACGCACCACACATAGCGGCATGCAAA